>NC_134501.1:13565489-13602989 GCF_040206685.1 Ascaphus truei
GTTGCAGACGGGTTTTGATATAATCTACGGACTCCTTCTAGGTATGCGTCTTTGAATCCGAATTTACACATAACTTGGTCCATGAATAGCCAGTCTATTCTATCGAACGCCTTCTCTGCATCTAGGCTTAGGAGTAGTGCTTTGGTCTCTGTGAGATGGACATGTTCGATAATGTCTATTATCTTCCGAGTATTGTCCGAGGCCTGTCTGCCTGCTACGAATCCTACTTGATCACTATCTATTAATCTCGGTAAGATGGGGTTTAATCTATTTGCGAGTATTTTGCTATATAGCTTGAGATCACAATTGAGCAGGGAGATTGGACGATAGCTTCCACATTGCATCGGTCCCTGCCTTCTTTATGTATAATGGCCAGGGTGGCCAGGGACATTGACGTGGGGATTTGATTTCCTTCCATGAAATCGTTAAATATCTTTAGAAGATGCGTGGATAGTACTGGCAAGAATCTCTTATAGTAGACATTAGTGAACCCGTCGGGGCCAGGAGACTTAGTAATTTTTAGTGATTTGACCGCCTCTTCCAGTTCCTCTTTTGAGATCTCAGCGTTGAGGACTGTGCGCTATTAATTCGGATGCTATTGATTCAGGCCGGCCATTTTTTGATCTTAGATTATACAGTTCGGTGTAAAATTTTGTAAATTCAGCTGCTATTTTGCTATCACTATGTTGTATTTCACCAGACCTACTCTTGATTGCCGTGATTTGGGACCGTTTATGTACCCCTCTTAATTTAGTCGCCAAAAGTCTGTCTGCCTTGTTCCCCTTGTCATAATATTGTTGATTAGTCCATTTGAGGGCCTTCTCAACATCCTCCAGCTGGATTTGTCTAAGTTTTACTCTGGCTGTTGTCAATGTTTTATATATTTTTTTTGAGGGGTTGATTTTATGAGATTGTTCTATTATTTTGATATTATCCGTAAGCTCCTTTATTAATTTTTGGCGGGCTTTTTTCCTGTGGGATGCGATAGAAATGAATTTCCCTCTAATGGTTGCCTTATGGGCCTCCCACAGGATTGCTGGTGAGGAGACGGATCCTGAGTTAAAAAAAAAATAGTCCCGAATAGCGGCTCTGATCTCTCTTTCTATCTCAGGATGATTGAGTAATGAATCATTTAGTCTCCATGAGTAATTTATTGTTTTTTTCAAAGGGGGTCGTCAAGGTTAAGGTAATCGGGGCATGATCAGACCATGTGATTGGTCCTATGTCGGAGTCGGATGTCGCCGCCACCACATTTTTTGTGGCCAAAAAGTGATCTATTCGAGAGTAGGTCTGGTGAGGTGCTGAGTAAAAAGTATAGTCTCTCTGGCCCTGATGTTGGGCCCTCCATATGTCCACTAGTGAGAACTCGCTTAAGATTCCCCTAAACCTTTTCCCTATGATCTGGGAGGGGGTTGTGCGGGGGGGACCCATTGTGGTTGATCTGTCCTCGGTAGGGTTAAGGACCATGTTTAGGTCTCCTCCCACTATCATCGATGACAGATTATCCCGGGTCTATGCCCTCGAGAACTTTCTTTAGGAATTCTGTTTGATTCTCGTTCGGGGCATATACATTGACCAGAGCGATTGCTGAGCCCGCTAAGGAGCCATATACCACTAGAAATCTACCCTCTGGGTCCGCCGTTGTTTTGATATGATTAAATGGGGTGCCCTGTCTGATCAGGACAGCTACACCCCTCTTTTTACTAGTAAACGATGCGCAAAAACACATTGGGAACACTTTTTGAATAAATTTGGGGGGTCTTGTGATGTGAAATGGGTCTCCTGTAGGAATATGATGTCTCCCCCTGATCTTTTCATATCTTGAAGTGCTACTCTCCTTTTTCGGTTATTTTGGAGCCCTTTTACGTTGAGTGAGGTTAATTTAATTGTGGCTTGGCTAGCCATTTGGGTTCTTTTTTTTTTTTTGGATAATACCATAAGGCCTTCTCTTTCCCACTTGAGAGGCCATGATCCAGTAACTCTGAGTCTGGTTTAAATTTCTGAAGGTATAGAGGTTGTGTGTTTTTTTCGGTTAGAATAGATATCTTAAGCTGAGGAAGGGGGGCGTGGGAAGGGGTAGGTGGGGGTGGGGCGGAGATCTGCTGGGACAGGGTCAACAGATAGAGATAGGTTGTAACAAGGCCCACAAAAGGCCTTAACATATTTTCACCAGCCTTAAGAACGGCCGGCATTTGGACCAGGTGGGTCCCTTGGGGGTGATTCCGGGTTCGTCAACCGCTGGAGGTCAGAGGAGTCCAGACCCTCTATAGAATTTACTTAACCCATTTAGTATAGACCCCCAGTCCATGTGTGTGGGGAAGCAAAGAAGGCATAGGAACATTTCAAGTAATTCAAACATTTCACATCTCAAAAAGACAACCATATTGTAACTATGCGTTGTGAGAGTGGAGTAACCTCTTAAATATCTAACTAAAACAATTTCCGTTTTCTTTTGTATGCTCGCTTCCCTTGGGTGGGAGGGATAGGGGGAGGAGGGGAGGGGAGAGGGGGAGAGGGGAGGGGAGAGGGGAGGAGGGGGTAAGGAGGAAGGGAGGGGGGAGGAGGAGGAGGGGGGGGAGGAGAGGGGAGGAGGAGGGGGGGGGAGGGGAGGAGGGGGAGGGGAGGAGGGGGGAGGGAGGGGGGGAGGGGGGGGAGGGGGAGGGAGGGGAGGGGGGGAGGGGAAGGGGGGAGGGGGGGAGGGGGGTAAGGGGGGGAAGGGGGGGGAGGGAGGGGGGAAGGGGGGGAGGGAGGGGGGGGAAGGGGGGGAGGGGGGGGAAGAGGGAGGGAGGGGGGAAGGGGGGGAGGGAGGGGGGGGAAGGGGGGAGGGAGGGAGGGGGGGGAAGGGGGGAGGGAAGGGGGGGAGGGAGGGGGGAGGGAGGGGGGGGGAAGGGGGGGGAAGGGGGGGAGGGAGGGGGGGGGAAGGGGGGGGAGGGGGGAAGGGGGGGGAGGGGGGGGAGGGGAGAGGGGAGAGGGGGGGGGGGAGGGGGGGGAGGGGAGAGGGGAGAGGGGGGGGAGGGGGGGGAGGGGGGGGAGGGGGGGGAAGGGGGGGAGGGGGGGGAGGGGGGGGAGGGGGGGGAAGGGAGAGGAAGGGGGGGGAGGGGAGAGGGGGGGGGAGGGGAGAGGGGAGGGGAGAGGGGGGGGGAAGGGGGGGAGGGAGGGGAAGGGAGGGGGGGGAGGGGAGAGGGGGGGGAAGGGGGGGGGGGAGGGGAGAGGGGGGGGAAGGGGGGGTGGGAGGGGAAGGGGGGGGGAGGGGAGAGGGGTGGGGAGGGGGGTGGGGAGGGGGGGGAGGGGAGAGGGGTGGGGAGGGGGGGTGGGGAGGGGGGGGAGGGGAGAGGGGTGGGGAGGGGGGTGGGGAGGGGGGGGAGGGGAGAGGGGTGGGGAGGGGGGTGGGGAGGGGGGGGAGGGGAGAGGGGGTGGGGAGGGGGGGGAGGGGAGAGGGGTGGGGAGGGGGGTGGGGAGGGGGAGGAGGGTCTAGGTGCAATTAAAACATTTCAAATATTTCACTTCACATTTTTGTGTAACATAACTCTTATACAACTCTGCGCAGAAAACATATTTTATACAATTCTGTGACCATACAAGATAAGTTCGGCTTTCTTTCGTATGTTTGTTTTCCCCTTAGTGTTTTTCCCTCTTATTTATCTTTGCGTTTATGTGAGGTACTAGGTAGGCTTGTTAGCAGGGGTAAGAGGGGGGGGGTCTAGGTGCGGCCCAAGCATTTCACATTTCTGTATAGCACAACTATTATGTAACTCTACACAGGGAGTATAGGGAGGGGAGGGGGGGGGGAGGGAGAGAGGGGAGGGAAAGAGGGGAGGGGGGGGGAATGGGGGGAGGGGGGGGAGGGAGGGGGGGAGGGGGGGGGAGGGGGGGGAGGGGGGGGAGGGGGGGGAGGGAGGGGGGGAGGGGGGGGAGGGGGGGAAGGGGGGGAGGGAGGGGGGGAGGGGGGGAAGGGGGGGAGGGAGGGGGGGGAGGGGGGGAGAGGGGGGGAAGGGGGGAGGGGGGGGAGGGGAGGGGGGGGAAGGGGGGGGAGGGGGGGGAGGGGAAGGGTTTAGAGGGGGGAGGGGGGGAAGGGGGGGAGGGGAGGGGAAAGGGGGGGGAGGGGAGAGGGGTGGGAGGGGGAGGAGGGTCTAGGTGCAATTAAAACATTTCAAATATTTCACTTCACATTTTTGTGTAACATAACTCTTATACAACTCTGTGCCGAAAACATATTTTATACAATTCTGTGACCATACAAGATAAGTTCGACTTTCTTTCGTATGTTTGTTTTCTCCTTAGTGTTTTTCCCTCTTATTTATCTTTGCGTTTAGGTGAGGTACTAGGTAGGCTTGTTAGCAGGGGTAGGAGGGGAGGGGCCTAGGTGCGGCCCAAGCATTTCACATTTCTGTATAGCACAACTATTATGTAACTCTACATAGGGAGTATAGGGAGGGGAGGGGGGGGGGGAGGGAAAGAGGGGAGGGGGGGGGGTAGGATGTGGGACTGGTTGCAGTTCAAACATTTCAGACATCTCCCATTTCTGTATAACACAGCTATTGTGTAACTCTGCGCTAAAGATATATTGTGAATCGTTTTGTGACTAAATAAGATTAATACAACTTTATTTTATATATTCGTTTCCTCTTAGTATGTTTCTCCCATTGTTTTTGTGCTTAAGTAGGGTGATAGGTGGGTTTGCTAGTAAGGGTGGGGAGGGGAGGTGGAAGAGAAGGGGAGATGAGGGGGGGGGGTGGGGGAATAGGGGGGAGAGGGAGGGGGAGAAAAAGGGGGGGGAGGAGGGGGGGGACACGTGGGACATGCGAGTATGTGGGGGGAGGGGTGGAAGAGGGGGGGTAATGCATGGGGAAGGGGGGAAGGGGGAGGGGGGGGGCGATTGCGTGTCTGGGTTACAGGGGGGGGGGGGGGGAAGGATAGAGGGGAAGCAAGGTGTTAATTGAGATATAACAGTTATATTATTTTAATCTACTCACGACCTCCGGATCATCACTATTAACTTATGATTTTAAGTTCTTTGATTCAGTCTGGGTGGTCCGTCTTCCTGGTATCCTAGCCGCCCCTAGTCCCACAGACTGGGGAGTCCTCTGTGGCAACGGGGTCCATGGATCGTTGGCGGAAAGGCTGGATGCCGACACCGACCCCCCCCCCCTCCCCCCAACCCAGAGCCCCGCTCCACGGGACCGGAGAAACCGGCAAAAGGAGGGGGAGGGAGATCATATTTAAAGCGGGACCGAAAAGCCGGAGATTGAGGCTGGTGGGGGCAAAACCGGGATCTAAATTCCTCTTATGCTCCGGAGTTAGAAGATCAGCGATCCTACTGCTCCGGGTTGAGTCAGTCGGTTTCCCGGTCTTACCGTCGGCGGACGGGATCCTCTTCTGAGTCATCGCAGGAGTAGGCGATTCGTGAACCAACTTGAAGGGCGGTGTTCTGTGTCAGCTCATCCTAGAAGTTGGCGGCTTACTTCTTGGTGCTGTTCTGGTCTGGTAAGATGATTTTAACGATGAGCAGAGGCGTCCCCCCTCCTCGAAGTCTCCTCAGAGCCATCTCGAGAACAGGCGCCTCGTGACTTCACATTGGGAGTGGAGGTTGGCGCCGGATTACCATGGGGGTCCGCAGCCCGCGCTCCAGTGCGGCCCCGGACCAACAAGGTAAGTGGGGGCACTCTTCCCCCTCCGGGTCTGTCCGGGGGGATTTCTCTGAGTGCCGCGGCGGTTGTCATTTTTCTCTAGGGTGTTGGGCCGCAATTCTCTCCGATGTTCGGGGGGGGTCTCCTGATGTATTTTCAGCGGTAGGATTGGTCGTTATCCACGTTTGAGGTGGAGTTAGACCTAATGCTTTTGCGAAGGGGGCCATGTCCACGGGGTATTTCATGGACAGGAACTTTCCATTCCTGTTAACTGTGAGTTTGAAAGGGAATCCCCATCTGTATTGGATTCCTTTCTCGCGGAGTAGGTTGGTTAAAGGTTTTAATTCACGTCTGCGGTCTCTCGTTGCCTTTGACAAGTCGTTATAGACTTGGAGAGTTTCGTTTTGAAAGGTTATTTCCCCCAGGTCCCGGCAGGCCGCAATTATTTTTTCTTTTGATGTGTATTTATGCATCTTTATTATAATGTCCCTACGCCGCCTCGGGTCGTCTGATTTAGGTCCTAGGGCACGATGAGCCCTATCCATTTCGAGCTCTTTCTCCTCCAGCTCCCCGCATACTAGATTAAAGAGCTCCATGAGGTATGGTCGGAGTTGATCCTGTGCGACCGACTCCGGTACGTTCCGGACGCGGATGTTTTGGCGCTGGTCACGATTTTCTTGCTCCTCCATAGCTTCTTTAAGGAGGGTGATCTCTTCTCCTAGACGGCCTATCTCTTCCTCCGCTTCACTCTGTCTTTGTTGAGACTCAGTGAGTTTTTTCTCCAGGGTAGTTGTTTTCTCTGTCAGCCCTGAGATTTCCTTCCTTATGTCGCTCACTGCGGTTCTGAGCTCAGTCTGAAAGGAGGATTGGAGCGTCGTTGCCATAGCCCCCAGGAGTTCTTCCAAGTATGCCCTGGTTATGGGTTGATCAGGGCTTGCTGGGGTGCGATCTTTTGGCTGGGTTTTTTTCCCTGAAAGCGCCGTGGCGCCATGCGGTCCGCCGCCATCTTGAGGCTCCATCGTGCTGTCCCTGGCCCGTTGCGACGGAGAAAAGTATTTGGCAACTCCCTGATTGCTCGCTTTTTTGGTTTTTGACATCGCCTAGTTCTTTAGCTATCCGGGGGTGTAAGTGTTACCCGGCAATTTTGGGGAAAATGTGGGTTTTTGCGTCTTTTAATGCGCGGGTCTATGGAGCTCCTCTTCTACCCGTCCATACCGGGTGACGTCTCCGGAAGTCCCCCCATTAGGTTTTATTTTAAATCATGCATGTCCCCTTTAATTATGGGGGGGGGGGGGGGGTGGGCTGTGTACATTTGTTAAAGCCCTCTCCTCTGTAGGCTCTTTGTGCACTTCTGCAAAAGTGCTCTTTCCCCAGGGGATGTCTCTTCTGGGTCTTCCCAATCTCCTGGAGTCCCTGGTCTGTGGTTTTTGGGGAGTGGGGAGGGGGGAGGGGGGTGGAGGGGGCCGGGGTAGTCCGCACACTCTGCAGGCACTTCCGCAGAGTGCCGGGTCAAAATGGCCGCCCCCGCTCCTCTCAACTCTCTGCTGCAGCCCCACCAACCTCCAGTCGCACACTTGCAGCCGCGCGGGGACTAACGGCAGACAGCCTCTCGTCCCGCTTCTTACCCGGCCACCCACGCACTGTGGGGTCAAGGAGGAGCGCCGCTCTCAGCCGCGTCCGGGCCGTCCCCTGGGGAAAATGGCTGCTGCACCGCGTCTCCCGGCTCCTACTTGCTCTCCGCCGGCTGGTTGGTGTTTTTTTTAAAATATTTTATTATTTATTTAATAGCTCCGCCGCCCGCGCCTTCCGCTGGTATAATTCCCTGTGGGTTTGCAGGGGAAAGGCTGCTTTACGGGGCTTTGGGGCCCGGAGCTCTTGAGCTGCACGTCTTCTCGGCTCTGCAGTTGGCCACGCCCCCCTGAGATTCATACTTTTAAAAATAAAAGTATGAGTGTTTTGAATATATTTTTAGAAAGTTCCTCGTGGATATGTTTGTATATATCGTAATTTCCTGTGACGGCACCTGTCCCTGGATTAAAAAGGCAGCACACATTGAGCCTCTCTGTAGCTGATGAGTCCAGCAGGAAGCTGGTTAATTGTAGCTAGCGTCCATTAGTCCAGTCTCCACCTGGCTCATCGAGCAGCTTTCAATGTGTGCTGCACAAACTACACGGGGGTTTTGAGCACAGAGGGACTGTGCTGCCAGAAGAGATTCCCAGGGAAACAGACCCTCTATTCCAGGGTGCAGAGGACCCTGGATCTCACCAGAGGGTGGCCCTCCCAAAGGAGGCCAACCAAGACCTGGAGACTGGGGTCAGAGGTTGGCCTATCCTCCCATCCCTGCAGATAGGAACTGGGACGTTAGTTAGCCCTTACAAAGGGATAGGCTGCTTGTTTGTTTGTGAGCTTCCTTAAATATGTATTGTTTGAAGCTACGGGCCATGGTTTATTTTCCACAAATATGTCTACCTTGTTGTACCTCTACACTCGTCTCCTATATATGGTGTGAGAAGTGCGTTGAGAGGTGGCCCTTGATTTGAAAGGGGCCCTGGAGACCATCAGGGAAAATGTGTTGTGCTTTTGTTTGCCTACAGTCCCTGCCTACAGTTCCTGCAACAGCCTGAGCAGCCAAAAGCAAGAACAAAAAAAACACGTGCCGAAGTCGCCAGAATTAAAGGGCTGCACATCCAAGCAGGAAAGAGGAGTGAAGGGCACCTGGAGAAAGGGCTCCAGTCTCAGAGTGACTAAGGGTCCTCTCCCTCCAACCATTCTCGTCTCGAGCCGCAATCCCATCTTGAGAGAAAGTGGAGGAATGAGCTTCAGCCATAGTTAGCCTGAGCTACCCACAAACGGGGGAGGTATGTGACAGAGTCCAGAAGAAAGCTGGTTAATTGTACAGATAACAGCCCGATGGTTTGTTGCGTAGTCCACACAGAATCTGCCAATGGCTCGGTCCTGTCACCCACCTGCTCATAGAACCCCGTGACCAGACTAATGGCCCATGCAGTTTCCTCAGGGTGGGTGGTTAGGCCTCTCGGGAGGGTTGAAGGATGGGTTAACCCCTTAACCCCTTAATGTCCTTAGCGGTTGTAACCATTTAGGTAATGAAGGGGTTAACCCCTCCTGTAACACTCACCGTAGGCCAAACCACCCGCCCCAAGGAAACCACCCCCACCCCCTCTACACCCATGACCCGCATCACCACAAACACAAACACAAATGGGCAAAAGCACTAGAAGCCAAATGACTAATAACGCTTTTGCCCATTTGTGATGCAAAAAAAACAAAAAATACACAACAAAATAAACTAAACATTAAAATACAATACAACAAAAAATATTAGCCAATACACCCATTGATTACCACTGTGGTTACCTATGCCCTCAATGGGAGCACAGATAACCCGAATGGCTACCTTACTATCTACCCCCCAACAACTCCCCCACCGCCCCAACACATACAATAATGGGCAAAAGTCCTATTATCTAGATAATAGCGCATTTGCCCCATTAAAAATAAAACATCCAGCCAGCATATAGTAAATAAAAGTTGTACTTACCCCTGCCAGGATGAAGGCCGTCCTCGTCATTCTGGTCATCTGCGTCTTCAGTTGGCAGTAAAATAAAAAATAAAAAACAACTACTGACCTGTAACCCCTTAATTACCATAGCGGTTATTAACCGCTATAGTAATTAAGGGTTTAACCCCCCTCCCGCTACCCACCCGGGAGTCCTAACCTCCCTCCCCAGGGCAACTACCCCCCTCCCCTCTACACATTGATTGTCACTGTGGGAAACTATGCCCACAATGGGGTCAATGATTACCACAATGGCAATAAAAATTCCACCCCTAATCCAATCTTTACCATTGGATCCCTTAGTCCTAACTGGGACTGCATCTCTAACCACTTTGTAGCGTATTGCTGGCATTCCTCAGGGAGCAAAGGGTTTGAAGTCTTATTTATTTATACCAGGACCTCTACATGTCACTCTGGATTCATCGTACCTTGACAATCGTGATGCAGCCTTGTGCACATAAGTCCTTCCCTGCAATGTTGCATGTGCCATACAGTACATTAGCACTGTCAGGTTCTCCCTCCCGGTGGGAGCTCCCCAACAGATCTCTTCCAAACACAGATGTTTGTATTTTTCTCTAACCCATCAGCGGTCGATAAATTACTGACAGGCTCTTGGGTAAAGTTACAGGATCAGTTGCAAAAATATCCATTAAATGATGGAAACCAACCAACAAGCACAGACACGTTACACTGATTCTGCGATAAAGCTTTTAAAGAGAAATCTGGCAAAGGTTTTTTTTACAATTGTTTTTCTTTAATATCAGGGAAACTTGAGCCAACCTGAAAATGCAACAATTTGCCAAGTAACAAAAGTGTTAAGAGCATCATTACAGAAGGAGCTCATAATTTACATCTAAATGTTTTTCATTCTTCTCTTAATACAATGTTGCTTCCATGGATATCAGTACTCATGAGTTTGTACTACTACATATTAAATAAGTTATGGTGGGTAAACAAAGTGACAAAAACTCTCCACCGTATAGTGTGCAGCAAATAAAATAGAGCACATTCACGTGAACAGATATTCACCCGGCGCTCTAGTGGTGGCTAAATACAGTGAAATAAGTGACGGATAATTAAGTAATAATCCCCAAAGAGCAGGGCATTACTGGCCAATAATGCCCTGGCTGGAAGAGTTGAAGGCCCGAGACGTGATGTCACATGACCCGCGGCAACATTTGACGCCGGGTCCTTGGAGGGGGGGCGCGAACGCTGCGGCTGCCAGGCAGGGGGGCGCAGGCAAGGAAGTTTGCGCACCCCTGCTTTAGGCCGCGCTTATAGTGCCGGCGACGACATCAGGCTACGGTCGCTGGAAAAATCAAATTGAGACGACTTCAAGCGATCGTGACCAAGCCGTCGCGTCGCGTTTACTATAAGCGCACGCGACGGCGGCAATGCATTTGTTTTGACGCGTCTCTGTCGCCGGCACTATAAGCGCCTTTCTCCTCACTCTCCTGTGCAGAGCTCTCTGCAGGCAGTGTGGGGGAGGAGTCACTGTCTTACTGCTGCCTCCTGTCCAATCAGCTCCCCTGACTGAGAGCTCCTCTTACTCTGTGTGCATGAGAACGGAAAGCTGATTGGCCGAAAAACTTGGCAGGGTGCCAAAAATTCCGGCCCATTACGGAATGGATAATGGCCAGCATTTTAACCAATCAGAGAGCAGGGATTTCAATAATGCCCCAAATTTGCCAGCTTTAGCCTATAATACACAATAATACCTAGTGATATAAAAAAAAGTCAAGTGAAGGTGTCCAGTGAATACACCAAATGGTGTACTGCGAAAACAGAAACTCTAACCCTGAATGGGAGAGATATAAAGTGAAAATAATCAAAGTAAAAAAAATATATAGATATGCAAGTGTAAAATATTACACAACCGGTGACCATAGCTCAACCCCCAGCTGAGCCTTCCTCCTTGGCAGTGATGATGATGAAGAATGCAGGGAGTGCAGGTAACCGGTACATAAAAAAAGAACACAAGAGAGTCCTTATGGGAACCAAGGCCTGATCACCACCATGTGAGTGTGTGTGCTCATTTTTGTGGATACTGATCCATCTGCCTCTACTTTACACACATAATTGCACTATTTGTGTTTTTTCTACGCACCGGTTACCTGCGCTCCCTGCATTCTTCATCATCATTATCATCATCATCACATTCACACGTCTCAGATCGGCCTGTAAACCTGCCTTTCCCCATTATCTCTTGGCATACAGTGCTTCCACTGCAGCCAGGGATTCTGGGAATTGACCGGCAAAAGGGGGAGGGAGGAAGGGGCCGAGAGGGGATCATTAGATCCTTATTTGTTTTTGTTTTGAGCCAAGTACCTTGTAATAAGGGCTCACTCGTCATTAGGAATTTGGACCACGTGTTATTAATATAGCTGGTCACCCTATCCATTTCCATAACAAATACAATCTATCCTAAACACTGCTGCCAGAATCACTCTACTCTTTCCTAAACCTGTCTCGGCGTCTCCCCTGCTGAAATCCCTCTCCTGAAATCCCGCTTCTCACACTCAATTCTCCTCCTCACGTTTAAAGCTTTCCACTTATCTGCCCCTCCTTACATCTCACCCCTAATTTCTCACTATGCACCATCCCGACTCTTGCGTTCCGCTCAAGGATGTCTTCTCTCTACCCCTTTTGTATCTAAAGCCCTCTCCTGCCTTAAACCTTTCTCACTGACTGCCCCGCACCTCTAGAATTCCCTTCTCCTCAATACCCGACTAGCACCCTCTCTATCCACCTTTAAGACCCACCTTAAAACACACCTGCTTAACGAAGCATATAAGTAGCTATATGGCTAATACTATATACCTGATAAACCTTGGCCCCTTACAGACGCACTTACCAGAACACCCTCCTACTGTCTCTGTACGTTCTTCCTACCAATTAGATTGTAAGCTGTTAATATCTGTCTGAAGCACTTATTCCCATGTTCTGTTCTTTGTATTATTTGTTATTTATATGATTGTCACGTGTATTACTACTGTGAAGCGCTATGTACATTAATGGTGCTACAGTATATAAATAAAGACATACATACATACAAATAATACCTGATTTTTAATTACGAGAAGGTGGGGGGAATCTTGTTTCCAAGATCTGGCGATCACACATCGAGTAGCCTGGAGGATTTGTGAGATAAGTGTATTGATCGCTCTTAGTTTGGGGAAGTCCTACTTAAGTATAGTATTAATAGTTCTCTAACAAGGGTCCTTAATGTTGATACGATGAACTTGTGGCCATTGATCCCCATATGTCCTGCCAGTCGTCCGATTCCAGTTCCCATTCCCGTGATATCATGTATTTCTCTCTCTGTGGACATACAGTATCCCCTGGAGAAAGATTGTGGTATATAGTGGACGTGAGCTTGGTTTGATCCACTGGATGTTGGCACAGATTTTCAAAGAAGGCACCGTAAGGGAGCGTGGCCACTGTCAACCCTTTGTTAATAAAATTTCTAATTTGAAGATGTAGGTGGTCCTTGGTATCCAACGACCCGCTTTCCGTCGAATGCCTTATCCGACGCCGCATAATGCAGTCTGCTGGACGCATTATCCGATGTCGGACCCGCTTACCCCGCGGTCACCGCTGCCAATTTATAAAAGTCAGATATTGGGATTTTCGGATTGTTACAGATTTGATCAAAAGACTTCATAGAGAATCCCGATATCAGATCCCCTACCTTGCAGCTGCCATTCCCTGCCCAATTAAAGAAGAGCTTGCCCTCACATCCCAGGGGAAAGACAGGGTTATTCTGTAACGGGGTCATCGCTGAGGAGGATGATACCATTTTAGTACTCATTTGTACTCAGTCTCACAGCTCGCAGGAGTGGCTGCTCTATGTCTTCCCGCAAGGGCCTGCCACATTACTCATTGTCCTAACTGTGCAGCTTAATAGTATTAGGACATACAGATAAAGCGTGATTTGGTGCGGTATGAGGACTTTGTTGTCCACACCTCACCCGCGGCCTCCCCCATGCACCTCGTCGCGCTGAGGCACACGGACCTCGTCTGTGGTCAGACAGAATTATTATTTGGGTTGTTGCAGTTCAGTGCATGGCCAGCAGGTGGCACACTGAATATCTTTGCCTATGATACTCGGAATGCTCCAGTGTCTAAATCGGGTGTCTGAAGAGAAGATAAAATGTACACGTCTCTGTCTAATGGTCTTGTACATCGTTACTGTTGCAGTTTCACACGTTATTCAAAACTATTATGCAGTAGCCCAGGGGTGCGTAACTTCCTACGCTGCGTCCCCCTGCCTGCTCTCCTCCTGGGTCACGCCCCCCCCCTTACCTCTAATGTGGCATCAAATGATGCTGTGGGGTCATGTGACATGACGTCATGTGACCCGCGGCATCATCTGATGCCACGTATCCATGGCAGTGGACGTCATTTGACACAGTGTTGCCATGGAGACGCGTGACTGAAGCCAGGTAAGTACATTTACAGAGGCCTCGCGCTCTCAGCGAGGGGCCTCTGTAACCACCGCGCCCCCCTAAAAAAAAAAGTCTCGCTCTCCCCAGTTTGCGCACCCCTGCATTAGCCGAATCTGGCTTATAACTTTTGCCCGGGGCATGGCATGGGACATGGTGCTTTTTCCATGCCACACAAGACCAGCCTGCAGTTATGCCTATATGACATATTGCACCAGTCGGGACATAAAAAGAGTGCAGCGCTTTCTGAGATCTATAAGTATATTGTTGAGACGTACCCATTCCACAAAAAAAAAACACCAAACCAAAAAGGCTGGAAGAATTCAATTTGACACAACTTAAGCATTAATGATTGCTTTATTAGGCCACCGTGGAAGAGGGGCAGGTCCTGGGCACTGCACTCATCGCATCATGGATGGGTATGTTCGATGATGGCAACTTTCGAAGGAGAAAAAGATTGAATAATAGACTTTCCTGAACTGATCCTTCCAATTCACCTGAGAGCCTGTCCCAATACCTTTACCAGTATGGACCAAGCAATTTCGAAAATGAGATGAATCAACACCCCAACTACCTCTCTCTCCACCCGACTACATGCTCCAACCTGAGTACCTGCCCCAATACCCTTACCAGTACAGATCAACCAACTTTGAAAACGATATAATAATAATAGCATGTTTTTGTATAGCGCTGCTAGTTATACGTAGCGCTTTACAGAGACATTTTGCAGGCACAGGTCCCTGCACCGTGGAGCTTACAATCTATGTTTTTTGGTGCCTGAGGAGATAAAGTGACTTGCCCAAGGTCACGAGGGGCCGACACCGGGAATTGAACCAGGCTCCCCTGCTTCAAACTCTCAGTGCCAGTCAGTGTCTCTTATGCTAAGGCCCCGCTCCCTCAGTCAGCGCGCCCGCACTGCAGACAGGCGGGGCGCTGACATACACAGACCGCGATATGCGGTCTGTAGGGAGCCGGGGCTGGAGTGGGAGGGAGGGGGCTGGAGTGGGAGATGGCGTGGTTTAAGTGGAGGGACCCGCTACCCCGTCCTGACATCCAAGCTCATGATCTTCTGTTTGAGCCCTTTGGAATCATCTATTTCTTTACAAATATTAACAGCATCTGTATATATTGGTATGTGTAACACACACACACACACACACACACACACACACACACACACACACACACACACACACACACACACACACACACACACACACACACACAGAGACAGGCACTCACGCACTCAGACACACACATACACAAACACACACGCAGGCACTCACATACACAAACACAGATAGGTACTCAGACACACACACAGACAGGCACTCATGCACACACACACACACACACACAGGCAGGCACTCACGCACTCAGGCACACACATACACACACACAGACAGGCACTCAAGCTGCTTTCCCTCCACACTCTCCTCCCCGCTCCCCGAAGCCTCCCCTCCTCATTGGCTCACAGCCACACCACGTGACGCGTCGACGCTAGGGATTACAATTCTCTTGAATCCCCTAGCGGCTGACGCGTCACAGCGTGTAGTGAGCTGTGCAGCCAGGGGGGACTGGGACCGGCTCCGTAGGATTCCCCTGCTGGTGGTGAACGCTCGTGTGGCCACCCGCGCCACCGAGCGCAGCGCGACCGAGGCCTTAGTCACTGAGCCACTCCCTGAACCTACATCCCAACTACTGTACATGATCAACTCAAACATCTACATACAGCACACCCATTGCATCATCAACAATGGGTCACTGCCACTAGCGATGGCGAACCAATCCAAATACTTTCCCCGAGTTTTCCATTCCAAATCTGTTCCGCTGTGTGAAATCCGCCGACGGATTGTTACAGTTTCAATCCGCGTGGATTCATCCCAAACCGCCATTGGGTACAATCCGCTAACAGATTTTAACAATCCAACCCATGAATTGCTGAATCCACTGATTTGGATTCTTAAAATCCATCCATATGTAAGGCCAATCCTTTTACCAGCAGCAAACTTCTAAAGGGAGGATCGCGGTAATATATACCGTCTGAGCTACAGAGGTGTCTGACCGCAGCGATCACTAAGTGTGTGTCTATGAAGAAGACAAAGCGTCTCATGCAGAGTGAGTTGAAGGATGCCTATTGTAGTCATTGTTTAATTCTTGTTTTCACTCATGTTTTGCAGGCTGATGAGCATCAATACGTGTTTGTGCAGAAAACACATCCAGAGATACTGTCAGGTAATCTTATATACAGGCATACATACCCCGCATTAACGTACGCAGTGGGACCGGAGCATGTATGTAACACAGGCATACCCCGCATTAACGTACGCAGTGGGACCGGAGCATGTATGTATAGTGAAAATGTACTTAAAGTGAAGCACTACCTTTTTCCCACTTATCGATGCACGTACTGTACTGCAATCGTCATATACGTGCATAACTGATGCAAATAACGCATTTGTAACAGGCTCTATAGTCTCCCGCTTGCGCACAGCTACGGTACAGGTAGGGAGCCGGTATTGCTTTTCAGGACGTGCTGACAGGTGCATGCGTGAGCTGCCGTTTGCCTATTGGGCGATATGTCCTTACTCGCGAGTGTACTTAAAGTGAGTGTCCTTAAACTGGGGTATGCCTGTAATTCATGCATCTATTTATTTTTTGGCAATACCCCTAATACCCATACTACGCAGAATTTCAATGACACGCATATGCATTTCATCCAGGTCCCATAGAAACACACGCGTCCCACACAATGTAATTAATCCACTACGCTACTGTATTTCTTCTCGATTATTAATATACAACATTCACTTTTTACAGGTTTAAATGCCCCAAAGCCAGCCTGCCCCAAGAAGATGCCGATTGAAGAAGATTGTACATTTTGGAAGAGCTAAGAAATTTGTAGTATTGTATTTTCACAAAGTCATTTACTATTATCTAATAAAAAAAGTATTTCATATTTTAAAATACTTTTTAGTCATCTGAAGTTTTGTAGGGAATAAGTGGTGGGTAACATGTAAAGACTGAATAGGTGGGTGAGTGGGAGACTGAATGGGTGGGTGAGTGGGAAACTGAATGGGTGGATGAGTGGGAAACTGAATGGGTGGGTGAGTGGGAAACTGAATGGGTGGGTGAGTGGGAAACTGAATGGGTGGGTGAGTGGGAAACTGAATGGGTGGGTGAGTGGGAAACTGAATGGGTGGGTGAATGGGAAACTGAATGGGTGGGTGAGTGGGAAACTGAATGGGTGGGTGAGTGGGAAACTGAATGGGTGGGTGAGTGGGAAACTGAATGGGTGGGTGAGTGGGAAACTGAATGGGTGGGTGAGTGGGAGACTGACTGGGTGGGAGACTGACTGGGTGGGAGACTGACTGGGTGGGAGACTGACTGGGTGGGTGAGTGGGAGACTGACTGGGTGGGTGAGTGGGAGACTGACTGGGTGGGTGAGTGGGAGACTGACTGGGTGGGTGAGTGGGAGACTGACTGGGTGGGTGAGTGGGAGACTGACTGGGTGGGTGAGTGGGAGACTGACTGGGTGGGTGAGTGGGAGACTGACTGGGTGGGTGAGTGGGAGACTGACTGGGTGGGTGAGTGGGAGACTGGGTGGGTGGGTGAGTGGGTGACTGGGTGGGTGACTGACTGACTGGGTGGGTGACTGACTGGGTGGGTGACTGGGTGGGTGGGTGACTGGGTGGGTGGGTGGGTGACTGGGTTGACTTGACTGAGTGGGTGGGTGACTTGACTGAGTGAGTGGGTGGGTGACTTGACTGAGTGAGTGGGTGACTGAGTGGGTGGGTGGGTGACTGAGTGGGTGGGTGGGTGACTGAGTGGGTGGGTGGGTGGGTGACTGAGTGGGTGGGTGGGTGGGTGGGTGCCTGAGTGGGTGGGTGGGTGGGTGGGTGACTGAGTGGGTGGGTGGGTGGGTGACTGAGTGGGTGGGTGACTGGGTGGGTGACTGAGTGGGTGGGTGGGTGACTGAGTGGGTGGGTGACTGGGTGGGTGACTGAGTGGGTGGGTGAAAGGGACTGGGTGGGTGTGTGGGTGACTGGGTGGGTGACTTACCTTGACCCCGTGGCATCTGGCTGGGGCAGGAGGTGAGTTCGGGAAGCTGGGGAGGGGGGGCAAGAGTGGCTGGAGACCCGCGCCGCGCTTCCCCTCCGTCCGGGAGCCGGCGCACGTGATGGGGAGTCCCGCGCCGCGCTTTCCCTCTCCGGTAGCGGCGCACGTGAGGGGGAGTCCCGCGCCGCGCTTCCCCTCTCCGGTAGCGGCACACGTGAGGGGGAGAGCAGGAGGCCCGGGCCGCGCCGCAAGGGGGGAGGAGCCTGGAGTTTGCTGCTGAGCAGGAGGGCCGCGGCGCACGGTGAGGGTGATGGTGCGGCTGGGGATGTTGCGGAGCGTGGGGATTTGGGTGAGGTGGGGGGAGAGAGTGAGGGGCACCGGGAGAGGAGGGGGGGGGTGTGTGTGGAAGGTGAGCTGCGGTCCAACTGACGGGGGAGAGTGAGGGTGTGTGTGTGTGTGTGTGAGGGGGTGTGTGTGTGTGTGTGTGTGTGTGTGAGGGGGGGGGTGTGTGTGTGAGGGGTGTGTGTGTGTGTGTGTGTGTTTTTGCCCGTCACTCTGCCTCAGGCCAATGAGAGGTGCGGGGGCGGGCAGGCCAAGGGACCAATGAGATTGCCGCTAGGGACGCAGACATACAGTGCTTTCACAAATATATAGTAGATATTGTAATTAGCAGCAATAGTGACACATCATGTTGTAAAGCCCACAAATGTTGTGTACGTCACAATTGTAATGATTGCAGAGCATACAATATCTCAGCATGTTATGAAATGCCAGTCAAAAACCTGAGCTACATCTCTGCTTGATAGCAAATAAAGCCGTGAGTTACACAGCACATCATTGCTATTTGAAAACACTGGAACTACTGTATTACAACACATCAGCCCTCCCCATAACAGAATAGAAGGTTGGTTCACTGTTTCCTTTGATACTTTTAATTATGTTGACATTTTTTAGAGTGAGATTTCAGGTCTCCTGCTCTCCAGGCATTTCCTAAAAGTCATGGAAACCCCAACTACCATGACGTGTTTAGCCAATAAAAACGGGGGCTCGTATTTCGAAGCAGGACCACTATTCCGTAGGACACCTCACAGCCAGTTCAAATGAATGGACCATGGGTAGAGATGTAGTGTGTGCAGTGCTACTTATTCATTATTTATATTATTTCTAGCGAGCAATGCAAATAGATGCTCTTTAACCCTTCCTATCCACCTTTAATACCCACCTTAAGACACACTTGCTTAACGAAGCATATGAGTAGCACCGTGGCTGACGCTATACACCTGATACATAAAGCTTGGCCCCCTGCAGACGCACTTACCAGAACGCCCTCCTGCTGTCTCTGTACGTTCTTCCTACCTACCAATTAGATTGTAAGCTCTTCGGAGCAAGGACTCCTCTTCCGAAATGTTACTTTTATGTCTTAAGCGGTTATTCCCATGATCTGTTGTTTGTTATTTATATGATTGTCACGTGTATTACTGCTGTGAAGCGCTATGTACATTAATGGCGCTATATAAATAAAGATATACATACATACATACCAAAAGGGGCCTGCAACCCATTGCCGCAAAAGGGTTAATACCCCTCAGTGCCAGAGACCAACAATGCTGTCACTGAAGGGATTTTAGAAGGCACAACTAGGTATTGACAGTATAAAACGGGTGTTACTTAAGAATTACTATGCTCCTATGCGTGTGCATGAAATGATGCATCAAGTTTTCCATCATTCCAACTGTGCGATTAGCCGTCTCCTGCCTAAAACCCCTCTCTCACTGCCCCACACCTTTGGAATGCCCTTCCCCTCAATATCCGACTAGCACCCTCTCAATCCATCATCAGGACCATTCTTAAAACACACCTCTTTAACAAAGCATATGGGCAGTTTCGAACATCTCATACTGTATGCACTGACATTGGCCCCTTGCAGATTAACTTACCAGAACATTCTCTTACTATCTCTGTAAGGTCTCCCTACTTACCACTTAGATTGCAAGCTCTTTGGGACAGGGACTCCTTTTCCTAGTGTTACGTTATTCCTTAATATAACACATAATGGGAACAAGTGCTTTATGTCACGGGTATTACTCCTGTGACGCGCTATGTATATGGATGATGCTATATAAAGATATACATGCATACATTTAGCAGGAGTGAAACCCACGTCAGAGCCTCCTCTGCAATGATCTTGTAAAAAGATCCTTTGGACATATAAAAGCAGCAGTAGGTTGAGGTAAGAGCAGGTCAGAGCCACTGTATGCACAGTGCACACTTGCTAACACTGCCCCGCCAGTGTTCTCCCAGGACCGGCCAGGCAGAAATGTTTATACTAAAACTCACACTGTGTCTTTTCTCTGCTTACTTGGAAAACATCCAGTGTCAAACAGAAGCCATCTGTGGAGGTGAAGAGCAGACCCTGCTTCTCGGAAGGATAGCATCACCTGCCTGATTATTCCAATTTACAAGGAAAGAAGAGGGGAGGGAATAAAAGGACCATATAACTTACCTGTATATGAATTTTACCGCACTAGGCCCAGGCCAATCGGGCCTAATGGGAAATCCGCTACTTTGTCAAAGAGGTATACTATAATGACTTGCCTAAGATTAACATTGGATTTTGAACCATAGTCATCCACTTCAAAGGCTAGTGGCTACCCTTAAATGTCTTCTCTCATTTTCCCATATCCTCTATTAGAGGAACTCAGAATGCAGCAGATTTATTCTGGCGTGGGATAGGAATGTCTGCCTTTCTTCAAGTTTAAAGCTTTCTTAGCTGAGGAAACGCTGCACCTATTGCTGCTGTGCAACTGCATATTAATTGTTTTTATTATCAAAATACAGAAACAAAATTCAATTCAAATTCTACTGCCCACTGAAGCGACAACAAAATGATCAAACTTTGCCTTTTATCCAACTTCATCTCTGCCTAATGTACTGCAGATGTTGCAGAGCAACTGCAGCGTTGACCCATAAGATAGTGACTGGGTTAACCCCTTAAGCCCCGAACATTTTCTGTTGATGCTACAAACACTAGGTTAAACTATGCATTGTAACCCTAAAATTCCCGTCTGCCCAAGACTGTTATATCCAAACCCCAGCAGAGCCTCGGACACGAAGGATAATGTGTCAAGTGTGCGAGCCATAGAAGCATGAAGACAAAAACACAGAGACACTATTACTTCTCCTTGTGTCAAGCCTGAAAGGTATTCCTAATATTTACATGACTGAACAGCCGAGTTATGGATTGGGAATATTTATACTACCATGCCTTTGGTAGTGTTTAGCTTAGAAACGCTTTCAGCCTAAAAAGTAGCCAGCTCTAAAAACAAAGCAGAAAAAGGTAACAGCAATCGACCAAATTATCTGTGGTGTCCGAGCTAAAGACCCAGTGCCACATAGCAATGGGCAGTGTTCGACAAACCTATACATTTGCACGCCCCGGGCGAGTGGATTTAACATCGCGGCGAGCTCCTATTGGCCCAAGCAGCACACGTGTGGTACTAGGTGGCGAGTAGATTTTTTTGTTCGGCGAGTAGATTTTTTGGTGATTTGTCGACCACTGGCAATGGGTGTTACATTTGTAGTAGTGTGAAAGTATTTGCTGATGCACTGAGCTAAATATTACTTCCCTGTAACATATTGAGAAATTATATTCAAATTTCAGGTGCCCGACAGATAGTGGCATTCACCTGCAACCAAGGTAGTCATGTCCCCAGTAGACTCATGCTACTCCCTGTAATATATTGAACACTCTTAACTGCCAAAATTATAATTTCACTAGATTCTGGGTTTCCCACAGAATCCTACAAGATCTACATCTCAGAAAAGAAAAGTATAAATGCCCAATCCACCCCTAAAAAAATAGCTTTGCTATAAAATCTTGACAAAGGGGCTTATTCCCTATCAGCCCAAGTGGCTGATCGGCCCATTAGGAGGAGGTGACTGGCATATCAGTGTTTCCAGTTTCATAAAACCAATGCACGACAGGTTCTACAGACATTCATGAGCCTCATCTCTTCTGTTGAGATATTTCGTCAACTGGCAGATGGAGATGAGGAAAGGAACCCTAACATAATGACAGACACAGTTGAGGATAATAATATCTAATTATACAAAGGGATGTTTACTTATGAAAAGCTGTTTGTAAGGAGGGACCTTATTTTGTTTGGCTCCATCTTCTAGGCAGGATTGTTTTTATTCGAAGCAGCTGTTCTCCCAGGCACACACACTGGAAGCTGTCCATTGTGGTTGCATTTTTGTGTATCCACTTTCCCAGTGTTGTCTGTGATGAACCCAAGGTTTTTCTAGCTGAATTTTGACATCCAAATGTATTGAAGTCGTGCAAACCTCCACAGGCTGCTAGAACAGCAACATGGAGATGTTTTTTTTGGTTACAGCTACATACCAGTTAAAACCAGCATCAGATTTACCAGGGAACGTCCCTATGGAAAAATAGGCAGTGGTTCAAGTATGATGGTATACTGGAGATGTGAGAATACAACTACCTTTTTTTTTTATTGCCAAATCTACACTTCCTCGTAAAAAAAATATAGTATTCCTTTTTTAAACTGCAACCTCACCATTTCCCTCCTACTGCAACAAAAACATTCGGTAGGTCTTTTGTCTACATTACTTGCTCAAAAAGGTTGTGATTTTCTGCATGGACAGTGATACTATTTAAAATGACACTGTAGAAAGGGTTATTTTATTTAAAAAGACCCTGATGCAGTAATATCCTGGGGGGAATGACAACAGCAAAGCTTGACAAAAAAAAGTTTCCCTTTGTGGGTCTAAAGATGCCCTTTTTTTTACTGGTCTGTTTATCTAGTAGATTACTAAATTATCCATAACTACAGAGTATTTATTGCTAAGACAACATGTTCCCAAGTCCAATCCCTCATTTAGAAACAATCCATGGATTCCTTTAGTAAAAGTGTTTCCTCTGAAACAAAAGAAAGGCAAAAGGAAAGTGGAGATCCTTAACCCTGCAATATATTGCATTCAAGTTGGGTACCATTTACCAAATTCCATATCTTGTTGGCGGAGCTTGATTTTTGGACTCCTTTTGGCTATGACAGACTTCACAAATCTCACATCCTTCCTTTATCTAAATCATAAGAATCTGACTGACTATCTGGTTCTTTCCAATGCCGTTTTATCAATTTTCAGGGAAAAAAGGCATTCTGTGCCCTTCCAGCACTGATAAGGTTAAGCATCCATGAATACTGTATCTAGTTGTCCATTTTTTGCAACAATACCGAAGGTGGACTCTATTGCAGAGCAACGCAATCTTTGCGGTAAAGACTGAAAGCAATAATATGTTTATGAATGATGGCTGCCATTGTCACTGGTGTTTTGGTATCGACTTGGGTTCTAAATTATTTTAGTGTTTTTGCCAAAAGACAATTTTTGGGGACATAGAGGAAGGGTCCGGCGTGGGAGGAGGGACCCAAATCCAAATAAGGCAGAAATGGGTTTTGATTTATTTCTGTCCCGGATCCAGATTCTGCATACAAACTCACGGCCCGGATCTGGACATCTCCCCCAAGTTTGGGGGTTTTTGGACTTGGAACTCGCGAATGTGCCCTTCCTTCATTTTTATCGTTGACAAATCTGGTGCTGTGTTTTGCACTGGTATCACCTTTTGATTTTTTGCGAAGTCTCTACCTCTGGTCATCAATGTATGGAGCCGTTTGTCTCCACGTGCAATAAAAATCAGGAAGATGACAATTCTCAGTTTGAAATCCTCTTTATTTTCCATAAAAGTTAGACACAGATTGTACACATTTGTATCATTAGCCCAAGGAGGACTGGAGATCATGCAAAGAAAAAAAAAAACATTTACAATGAAATATTTGTACAAAGCAAGTAGTAAAATTCCATCATTTTTCATAGAAAAAAAAAAGCAAATACAAACTGCAGGCTGAGGTGACACACAGATGATCGCTAACAAACCAGTGCGTGATGTTTAGAAGGAACCGAGAATGTAGGTTTCCAGATTCCCAATGTAAGATTATTGTGGACGTGAAAGGGTTAGAGTTCCTGTTTAACCGCGTTACAGCCAACAATGCATTAAATCAATTTCTGTTTTATCACAAACGAAATGGCCCAGGGAATGACGACCCCCAGGAAAACCCCATATTTTCCTCCCTAGGTCGAGGCCTGACTGGTAGGATAACATTCCCAGCCAAGCAATAACAAGAATGTAGCACGTTATAACAATCCTGTCATTATTCAGTATAGCCCACTATTAACAATGGCTTTGCTGGTGGCCAGAATATGCTGGTTATAATGGGTGAAAAGTAGCAATTGGCCTTTGGCAACAGAACAAGGGGTATTTCTAGGCCAGTGGAACAGTGTGGATTTTGGTCTAGCACCATATAAAACACCAGTTGGAAAACCTCTAGCATTGGAAAATATAGCCACATAAAACCAACAGGTTAGGGCAGCATTATGTAGTATTTTTACTAAATAGAAGGAGAATTGGAGGATTGTAAAAACATGGCTACAGAGTTATACAGCAAGTAAGCTTTTGGCTCACCCCTTTGTCAGTTAAGGGGTTAAATAAGTATGGTTTGTTTGTCACCTAAAAAATAAGCCTAGTTTGTTTTTTTACATACACTAAAAGCGCATAGAAAAATCATTAAACAGTTGTCTTTTCGCTGTGTTTATTATGTTGTCCTAGCCAGTTAAATATTTTTACAGGGCGTCTCGAATGTTCCTTGCTAATGGATAGAGTAAAACTTCGCTCTTTAGATTCTTTTGCAGATAGTGGGATGGCACCCCTTCCGTTCTTAAATATGAAGTGAGTATGGTATAATGTTAAATGCTAGCCTGATCAAAATGAAAAAATTTAAAGGTTGGGAACCAGCACTCCTCAAAAATAGAATTTTAAACTCGCATGCAGTCTATTTAAAGGGATCAACAAAACAGGATCACAAGGATTAATTCACCCCATACATAGCCAAACTATTTCTTCAAAGTGCAGGTCTCCTCAAAGACAGAGATACAAAGTACAGCTCTTCTCACACGTTCATCATGAAGTTCTCCATTTAATGTGACAGCCAAGAACAGTGGAACAACAACGTTTTATGACCTATATGGACCTTTCGTCTGGGGATGATGAAAGGTCCACATGGGACCTGAAATGTTGTTATTCCACTGTTCTTGGCTGTCACATCAAAAGGAGAACTTCATTATGAACGTGTGGTAGACCTCTACTCTGTATGAGAGGAGACCTGCACGTTGAAGAAATTATTTGGCTATGTGTGGGGTGAATTAATCCCTGTGATCCTGTTTTGTTGATCCATTCAATAAACCCGTGAGATTGCAGATCGCATGCAATTTTTCCATTCTTCTATTTTTGGCGGGTGCTGGTTCCCCCGAGTCTTTTTTTGCATACTCTTTTGTAGATCCTGGAGGCGGTTAACCAGGGAATTACAGCCCCCATGTCCCATGCTTGAGTCTACTTCTGTGGCAAACATTGGTGCATGCACACTAATACTGCTGTACTTTTTAAAATGCTAATCTGACACCAAACATTAAATCGCAAAGTGAAATTCATTTTTTCATCAAATTAAGTCATGCAACCCACAGCTTTTATAAACTCACATCAGCTAGTGAACATGTGCTCTCATCTTACAATTTACTGGTAATTTATTGCGTCAAAGCTAAGGAACGTAAATATTTGTCTCATGTACATTTAATAGCTCTGGTATGTATATTGCAGTCTTGATATTCAAATATTTCTCTATGTTTAACTATCCAGGACTAAACTATGGGCTTTGTATGTGTGTGTGTGTGTGGCAGTTTATTATTTACAGGTCACTCGTAGAAGAGTATTTTGTGCAGCCTAGAACAATTACTCTCCAAATGCAATCTTTCATACATATATAAACAAAGATAAGGCAAATATTAACCCCTAAGTATCAAAATAATAATTATAGATCAACCAGCACAGCTGTATATTTATATATATATATATAAAAAATATCTTAAAATCATAAGAAATAAAAAGTACAAAACTTAAAAGAAAGACATTATGTACAATGCTGAGAGGGCCCAGAGCAGAAAGTGGGATTGCCATTAATGAAACAGCAGTTTTGAAATAACTGCATTTTATTTCTTATCCATATTATCCAGGGCAGTGATTACTTCATAGTATTTTGAAACTAACCAGAGCACGTGTTATTACAAGACATGGCAGCTCTAGGAGTAAGCAACTCTCATGCCTGTATGTATGTATGTATGTATGTATGTATGTATGTGTGTATGTATGTATGTTTGCTCCTTTGTCCCCCACCTCTTTAGAATAGGCTGAGATGACCGTCTGTTGCTGAATGCCCCAGAATGTACACCACTCCTGCTGCTTCACATGAGATGAGTACAGTGGAGTCAGAACTGAAGAAGTTTGCTTTTGCATCCCTGCATATATTTTAAATGGTGGTGATCAGAATCTGTGATGAAGAAGAGGATGCTGGTTGGTGCAGAGACCCAATTCCAACAGGCAGACAATGCGGAAATATCTTCTGACCTTCTCAAAGTTTATGTGGGATTCCCACTGTACTCCAACAGAAGGCTTTTCCCCCCTCTCTTTCTGTTACTGCTTCACTGTAAAGATTCGGAAAGCTTTACCTTCTGTATGGTTCTTGATGCTGAAAAACAAGGAACGAAATGGAGAAATAATTTGCAGATGTTCCAGACAGTCCATAGAATAGCGACCTGGGGGCACAAATAAAAGGTTATGGACCATAAATGCTCTCCCGCACATGTACAAGATGACACGGAGAAAGACCAAGGTTAATAATAGTTTGGTTACAGTACACTTATCTTTGTGTATATAAATTCCAAGGAGAAAAAAAAAAACCCCCAGGTCCTTTGTGGGAAAATCCAGATGAAAAAACAGCTCAATGGTCCATAGCAAAGTTGGCAGAAGATGAACCAGAGAAATGTGCAGTAAGGCTCATCCACAGTTGAAAAAACACTCTTAAAAAGGAGAAATCTACCATAACTCAATTTTTTGTTCTATTTTACAAGACAGGAACCCGTGGCCCTTCAGAGGAGAACTCCCTCGCTGGTTCCCGAGATATTCATTGGTGACGTTACCCGGTTTTACTTTCTGTTTTTTTTAAAGAGGATTTAAATGGCCATCTAGTAGGAAGTCACAACCAATGATGGTGCATCTTCCTATTGGCCTGAGATTTGGCAGCCATTTTGTTTCCCCTGAGGGAGATTTAAACCTGGTAACTTCACCAGTAAATATCTCGGGAACCAAGGGTTCCCCGTAGCTTAAAATAATGCTGTTTGGCTCAGTGAGACCCCGGGCTCCCACCCTGTAAAAAAAGACAGATGCATCCACCTTAAAAAGGTACAGTGAATCCCATCAGATAAATCAAGGAATTGTTCAATTTTCCTAAGATTCTTTAAAGAATCAGTCCGACATATCACCCGAGAAAGCCATTTACAGATAAAATGTGGGAGTTCATAGTCTCTATTTACTATGTTCAGCTTTTCTCTGAATCCTGGATACATATTGATCTTCCTTTGAGACATTAATAGCACTTCCGTGAGAGATTTCTGGCATGAAATCAGTTGTTCTTCATCCTACAGTATTTAGCTAAGAAGGTTTTCTACTGCAGTGTCCCAAACTATGCTGGGGGATTAGGAAGGATGTAGTTTTAGATTTTATGGGCTGCTTTAGGTCACCTCCCCTTGCCACAAGCTCTATGCCGGATAACGCCTCTTCATCCTCCTGGCAGTACTAAGTTACTCTTTGCAACAACAAACAGAGCCACGTATGAACTACAGGGATCAGAGCCAGCAGCACATTCAGTAATGTGGGATACAATGAGTAAACTACTACAAAAAAATCATAGGCTCTGGACCACAGCGTAGGTTGTAGGTTTCCTTGGTGTTTTTATGGCATTCTGATAATATATTTATTTAGATGTTCCCCATGGCTGCAGGAAACACCTGCAATGCATTTCAGAGTGCGTCATTATTCCTTCATTGTTTTCCATACCAATATAATCTAAAATATATGATCTATAATGTACATACGACCAACATCGAGCATTACTTCTTCTCAATGGCTCATTTCAATGCCCAGAACAAATCTCCATGGAAATTGCATAGAAGACACTCATTTCATGCACCGTCACTTCCACCCCCATGATAAACAGGGATCCTGTGATCGTACCTTTCCGAGTGGATCCCGTTTTTGTTCGATCCTATGTAGTGCTTTTTCTTCTCCACTGGCATGACATCTACATAACCTCCAGCTTCGTCTTTAATCACCCCGGCGTGCACAGCGGTCTTACAGATACTGGAGCGCTGGAAAATCAAAGTATGACATCAGCTTTAGCTGCGGGTCACTTCCCAAAGCTCAGGAGGGGCTGGAAAAGAGCCAGCATGAGACCTGAGAAACGGGCTGTACAAGTGGATGGTGAAGCAGAGTTTAAGATTCTTTTTTATTAAACAGAATTGGTTTCTCAGACCCACTATAGTGAATACAGAGCGATGTGCACAGTACATGACAGCAAGGAGCATAAATCACACACCATACATTGAATGACTATTTTACCAAGACAGACGAACTTCAAGGCCTGCCTAAGATATGTTATTTCCATTTGCAACTGGCTGTTACCCGGTTTCTTAGTTCTACTAACTTCTGTAGATTGCATTTTTTGGAACACGCGCTGTAACTTTTTTTTCCCCCTCTGCTCTCAAGGAAAAGTCTGATGTTAATACAACAATGTGGTCTACTTAGATTTTGCAAAGGCTTTTGATACGGTTTCACACAAGAGGTTGGTGTACAAAATAAAGAAAATTGGACTCAGTAATAATATATGCACCTGGATTGAAAACTGGTTGATGAATAGACAACAGAGGGTTGTCATAAATGGAACTTTTTCAGGTTGGGCTAAAGTCGTGAGTGGAGTACCTCAAGGATCGGTACTGGGACCCCTGCTTTTTAACTTGTTTATTAATGACCTTGAGGTTGGGATCGAGAGCAAAGTCTCCATCTTTGCTGATGATACTAAATTGTGTAAGGTAATAAAATCAGAGCAGGATGTAATTTCTCTTCAGAAGGACTTGGAGAGACTGGAAACATGGGCAGGTAAATGAGGTTTAATACAGATAAATGTAAGGTTATGCATTTGGGATGCAAGAATAAAAAGGCGACTTACAAATTAAATGGAGATATATTGGGGGAATCCTTGATGGAGAAGGATTTAGGAGTGCTTGTAGACAGCAGGCTTAGCAATAGTGCCCAATGTCATGCAGTAGCTGCAAAGGCAAACAAGATCTTATCTTGCATCAAACAGGCAATGGATGGAAGGGAAGTAAACATAATGATGCCCTTTTACAAAGCATTAGTAAGACCACACCTTGAATATGGAGTACAATTTTGGGTACCAATCCCAAGAAAAGACATTATGGAACTAGAGAGAGTGCACAGAAGAGCCACCAAATTAATAAAGGGGATGAACATTCTAACTTATGAGGAGAGGCTAGCTAAATTAGATTTATTTACATTAGAAAAGAGGCGTCTAAGAGGGGATATGATAACTATATACAAATATATTCAGGGACAATACAAGGAGCTTTCAAAAGAACTATTCATCCCACAGGCAGTACAAAGGACTCAGGGTCATCCCTTTAGGTTGGAGGAAAGGAAATTTCACCAACAACAAAGGAAAGGGTTCTTTACAGTAAGGACAGTTAAAATGTGGAATTCATTACCCATGGAGACTGTGATGGCAGATACAATAGATTTGTTAAAAAAAAAAAGGTTGGACATCTTTTTAGATGGGAAAGGTATACAGGGATATACCAAATAAGTAAACATGGGAAGGATGTTGATCCAGGGATTAATCCGATTGCCAATTCTTGGAGTCAGGAAGGAATTAATTTTTCCCCTTAGTGGGGTTTTTTGTTTGCCTTCCTCTGGATCAATAAGTAAGTATAGATATAGGATAAAGTATCTGTTGTCTAAATTTAGCATAGGTTGAACTTGATGGACATACGTTTTTTTTCAACCTCATCTACTATGTAACTATGTAACAAGAAAATACCTAGCCTAAAACCCTGCAAAGCAATTTTCCTTTCTGCACGTTGTATACAGCAGGTCTTCAAATCCCTTTCCCATTTAGCTCTTTGCTTTCACATATCTCTTGGCAGCCTTCGTACTTTTAATTGCCAATGAGTAGAGTATCCATACATGGGCAAAAATCAGAGGAGAAAGCTTTATTAGGAAGAGTGGTTCAAAGGATCCTACTTTGCAGCCGGCTAATCGGTAAATCTAAATGTGGCTCCTGAACTTGGCGTGCTGGGAACAGATGTACGTAGTGTTTCTGCTGCTCAGTTCACAAGGAAAGACATCGTTCTCATCCCCTTACATAAATGGAACTATGTGACCCAATAACATTTTGTTTCAGAAGCATTTCAACCAATGTTCCAAAATGTTCTACGTTTGAAAGCAGTAGTGTAAGGAAACGGCCAAAAAGGTTCTGTACGTTCATCAGTGAAACCTTCCCTCGTGTGTGATAAGAAGGTGCGGTAATCCAAGGATAAAGGATGTGAAGCAAAGTTCAGCCCTTCCCTTCTGATGTCCAGGAATAGTGTCATCCCATTATCACGTAACAGATATGTCCCACTGGCCGGATTTACCAACACCTGGCGTCAAAAGAAACCTTACAGCCCGTAGTAAAATTGGTCGTACAGGGTCTTCTGGCGCTGGAAGAATCTTCTGTAATAGCACCATTTAGTAAAAATGGCCCATAATATTTGTGTCTGAAAATGACAAAGTTAAGAGATGTATCAAGGCACTTCGGCATTTGTAAAGAAAGTTTTAGACTTTGAGCCATAAGAATGTGTTATAGCTCAATAAAGCCTAGAACTTGCTTTACAAAAACCAAAGTACCTTGATTCATCTCTTAACCTGGATATACTTTAATTACTCACAGGTTTTCCCTGGAATCAGGTGCACCAGTAACTATTTTGTTCACCTCACTTTGGTGTGCAGCATACACCTCTAATTTTGATCAAAATGACCAGTTAACATGCACTCCCCATAAACCGATGAATAAAAGGGAAATGTATAGAGAAACTGAACATAATCTAATGCTTAAACGTGTCTTTCTGTCACTTGTGTCCCCATGTAATGTTCGGTACCATTTCTCATTGCAATAGCACGAAATGCAAGTCATTTCAGAGTTGTTTTGGAAAATCAGAAAGCACAAACACACAGCAGAGTGTTCTTGCATCTTGTAAACAAATACTTTGAATCTCTATGATATACCGCATCCAAAAAACATTTTAACAAGCAATATTTCATAAGAGTTGCTAGATAATCCTGACTGGCCAAACAACACACATCATATGATCAAAACAAGGATATGAAAGAAAATGTAGACCATATGTTATTTTTCCACATTTGGAACCTGGTAGCTTAATGTCCTAGAACTCCTTAGAAACACTTACAATATTAGACAGTTGAAAGATGATGTAGATTTAGTTAGAAAACCACAACAAAGAATCCTTTGATTCTGGCGGAAGTGGAATATATCAGAGCCTTTCTTCACACATTGAATGCGAAGCAAAAAACAAACATTTTAGGACCAGGAACTCCCATTGTCATCAAGCACGCAACAATCAGAACCCTGTGTAGGTATAACTCCTCACTATTCCAGGTGTAATATATCAACACAAATAAGATTGCGTTGGCGAACTGCACCATTTCCGGCTTGCACCTGCATCAAATATACCACGCTTGATAAATAAGTTCCTTATTTTAAGCTCAGAGCAGTAAATAGGAGTGTTTATACCATCGCACGAAGAGATTTTGCTCTAGAAAACACAATGATGCAGAACTGGATATGCATAATAGTTTGTACATCATGGGAAAACTCCTATTTTCACCTCTCCAAAGTCCAATGGCCAAGTACTGATGGATTATATGTGAAGAGTTCATTTGGATATTAACACAGAGTGAATACATACAGTATGTAAAGTTGGCAAGTGACCCTTTTAGCTTTAAGCATTTCACAAAATAAAGCTACTGTACTGGATAGGAAACAATTTACAGCTAGGAACTAATAATAAAAAAGGCCATGTCAAAAATCTGTGCACGCTGCTGGGGTTCTAGAAGATTAAAGTAATACAAATCAAACCACTTACATCTGCATAAATATTCGTGCCAATTACCGGTGCCCAATAGGAAGGCTCATTCTTGCAGTGCGGTGGGCAGTAAAATCTGAAAAAACAATATTAAAGGGTTATTTGCAATATCCTGCGCCTGCCAAGAAAGCAAACGGACACTTCTCTGATGTATCAGTTTGCTCCTGGAAATTCCTGGTTTTCATGTATGGCGCTCGCTATTATATGAGCAGAGGAGAAGCCACGTGCTGCATTCTGCTGCAAATAAATCATCCCCAATCCATACACTCCCCTCCCCCCTCCCCCACCAACCCTCCTCCTACTGCTGAAAGAGCTAAAAATGTCAGCCCAACATATATTTATATTTCTTCTATATCCTGCATGGCAGCTATAACCAATGAGATATAACTCCTCCTCTTAGCTGGGGTAGGGCAATAAGGTTCTGACACCGGTATAAAAAGGAGGCGTGTGTCTCCTCATCCCTGGACAGTTATTTTTGTCCTACCTAGCTGGGGGAAGGATGTGTTCGTCCCTCCCACCACTCTTTACCAAAATATTGGCGTTTTTATTTTGTTTACAATTTTAGAAAGACTGATGACTTTATGGCATTGAGACAGGATGTCTATTATTCACCCGAGGTTGCCCGCTCTCAAGCGCATCCATGACGGAAGAACCTCTCATTACCAGGGTTTTTTTCACCCTGAAGTATGTGTCCACAGATTGGAGTCAGGTACAGGGCTACACAGGGGGGACGTAGGATTCCCTCTCCTGCAGCTCCCATGGTGCTGGAGACAGCGTCCCAGGGGGCAAGGGAGGCTTAACGCATGGTACGTCGGTTTTAACATAGAGTCTCGGAGGAACCCAGAGTCTGTTCCCACGCCCTGGAGGACCAAGGGTGTAATTTCCAGTCGCGTGCGGTGCTGATGACATCACTTCCAATGGCACATGATACGGATGATGTCATTTCCGGTCTGTGGGATGCCGGAAAAGCACAGAAGCAGGTTCAGCCAGGTATGTATAAGGTAAGCCTTTGCCAGCTGCACTGGGTTGCAGCAAGATTCTTTGCACAAGACGCCGATCAAGCAAACTGTAACTGCCTCTGAGATTCTGACTCTCCATACAGTTCTCCCTGCAGCACGGCCAATCTGCCCCTCAATGTGCTTTGCTTGTCCTGTGAGACTATAGTGGGCCTGATAATTCTAATCTCAAGCATTTTAAAAGGACTCTGCTCTTGCAAAACATATGAGAACTATTGCAAGTCCCACAACGTGGTATACTTGCTCTGTTATACTATAGTGACTGTGCAAGTCTGCTCTGAAGGAGCTAATTGGTACTTACTTACACTGTATATTTCAAACTGTGAAGATGGTAACCTGCCTAGCCCGCAAATGGTTTGCTGGCGTTACTGAATCTGGACTTTATCTGGTGTAGCTGCTTCCAAGCAGAAAACCTGAGAGAGCTGCTCATTAATCATGTCTGTTTCCATTACACAAAACAGAGCAATCGCAGTGGGATTCCCCAGCTGTTAAGCCTAAGGCTAAGGCCCCGCTCCCAGAGTCAGCGCACCTGCGCTGCTGACAGGCGGTGCGCTGAGATACACAGACCGCGATCTGCGGTCTGTAGGGAGCGGGAGCTGGAGCGGGAGGTGGGCGGGAGGTGGGAGGTTTGATCGGGAGCCGGAGCGGGAGGTGGGAGGTTTGATCGGGAGGTGGGCGGTTTGACAGGGAGGGGGGGCGTGGCTTGAGCGGAGGGACCCGCTACTCTCCCCCCCCCCTCCCTCCACGGACTCGGGCTGTAGCTGGAAGGTAAGTTTAAACACACACACGCAGGCACTCATTCATACACAGGCAGGCACTCACACACTCATACACACACACACGCGCGCACAGGCAGGCACTCACGCACTCATACACACACACACACACAGACAGAGGCAGGCACTCGGGCACACACACACACAGACAGACAGGCACTCACGCACTCAGACACATACACACACAGACAGGCACGCACTCAGACACACACACAGAGAAAGGCACTCACCTGCTTTCACTCCACACTCCTCCCCGCAGCCTCTCCTCCTCCCGCAGCCTCCCCTCCCCATTGGCTCACAGCCACACACGTCACGCGTCAACGCTAGGAAACACCATTCTCTGGTGTCTCCAGCGGCTGACGCGCTACAGCGTGTAGTGCTCTGTGCAGCCAGGGGGGACCGGGACCGGCTCGCGAGGATTCCCCTGCTGGTGGGGAACTCGCGACCCGCCGCCCGCGCCAACGAGCGCAGCGGGACCGAGGCCTAATACAACAACTGCAAAAGACGGTGTGTTGGTTGTATTGATTAAATGACAGAAGAGGCACCTTCCCCATTAAATGAATTTGTGGGCTGGATAAAATCCTCACCTTGATGATCCAGGGATTAATCCGATTGCCAATTCTTGGAGTTGGGAAGGAATTTATTTTCCCCCTTATGAGATATCATTGGATGATATGTCACCGGGGTTTTTTGTTTGCCTTCCTCTGGATCAATAAGGAAGTATAGATATAGGATAAAGCATCTGTTGTCTAAATTTAGCATAGGTTGAACTTGGTGGACATATGTCTTTTTTTAACCTCATCTACTATGTAACCTCATTCAATTCTTTGAGAAGATACCAGCCTAAACTCGAGCATACCAGATCTCAAGTTTCTTTAGATGGCGAAGACGACAGTATATAGGACTTCCAAGATCTGCCAACCCTGTCTGACGCTGATAATGGATCATCTTCTGACGAAGTGGAATTCCACGAAGATCAAGGATTATTTAGAATAGAAACAATTGAGAAATTAATCAAAAAGCATCTGGATTATGCAAAATATTGAAGACTCCAAGGAGCAACTATGGGTCTTGGACAAAGCATTCCTGGGTCTCTAGATATTTTCTGGTACACGAAACAATTCAAGATATCATTAAATGAGAATGGAAGATAACAGAGGCGTTTTCAGAGAAGGTATCCATTCCAAATGGAAGACTGCAGATCATGACGTCTCCCTCCTAAGGTTGACACAGAAATTGCTTGGATAGCAAAAACACACGTCTATTCCCTTAAAAGACAGATCATCCTTTAAAGACCCAATGGCAAAAACGTATTGACAGTACACTACAGAAGCAATACACTACTCTGGGCACAGCGATGAAACCAGTAACAGCTATAGCCAGTATATCAAGAACAGTAAAAATATAGGTCTCGGATCTGGAAGACCGGATTAAATCAGGCACTTCCAGACAGACGCTATTCCAGGACTTTTCAAGTCTAAAACATGCCATGGATTTCTTGTGCGACGCATCCATGGACGTCATGTGACTTACAGCAAGGTCCTCAGTACATTCTATAGTCGCCAGAAGAGCACTTTGGTTAAAACCATGGACAGAGGATACTTCTTCCAAGTCAAGATTAGTGTCTCTGCCTTACACCGGTTCTTACTTTTTTGGAGAGGCCTTGGATGACATCCTGACAAGTATTCCTGTCTCCAAGGGACAGTGGAGAAAAGTTTGGGCCTCACGTCCAAAAAAAACCAAGACGCAATTTTCAAGATGCCAGAGTCTACAGACCAGACAGGCCTTTCAATACAGATAGAGAACAAAACCGGCTGTAAGCTCCAGGGAACCAAACAAATCACTACATAGAGCCAGAATGTATACACGAAAAGCGGGCCAGATAAGGTTAATGTGGAAATGAGCACTGCTATAAAAGAGGTATATGAGGGGTGGAGATAAGGTGCATATCTGTATAGCTAGACCTGTTGCGCCGAGAATGAAAATGTATATCCCACAGCCAGCCTGCTGTGGCTGCAATGAATGAATAAATGTCTCCTCACGATTATTCACCGTTCCCCTCTCCTCGGAAGTAGTGTGGTGCACCCTGAATAGGGGAAACCATATCCCCCTGCGGAGACTCCCCGATCCAGCAATGATAAGCAGGAACAAAAATAGATCAGTGGCACAGTCACTCCTAAAGTGTAGCAGAACTCTCCAGCAAAAGGTAGGTTAAAAACTATTTATTGAACTACATAAAATGATACAAAAAAAATAACCTCCTCCCATGCGTTTCACGCCCACCCTGGCGCTTTCTCAAGGAGTACGCCTTGAGAAAGCACCAGGGAGGGCGTGAAACGCGTGGGAGGAGGATTCTTTTTTTCTTTGTGATTTTTCTGTATCATTTTATGTAGTTCAATAAATTGTTTTTAACCTACCTTTTGCTGGAGAGTTCTGCTACGCTTTAGGGGTGGGTGTGCCACAGATCTATTTTTGTTCACGCCTTTAAATACAAATTGGGATGGGGGTCCACCTGGGGGAAGACTCAAATACAACTTCAACCTATGGAGACAAAAAAAGCGGAACTCCTGAAGTTTTAAGGACCAAAGTGAGAAACTTTATACCAGTTGGGGCAGACAAGCAGAATTTCTCGAACAGTGGGTCCAGGTTATGAACCCACTTGGGTCCTCCAAATTATAAAAAGAGAAGAAGTTATACCTTAGAACTATTCACAGATCCAGGCGAATTCTTTTGGAAGTCCCGCCTACCAAAAGATACATTAAAGGCCAGCAAACTGAATCAGGCAATTCAAGATCTCTGGATCAACACAGGAATTCAAGAGGTACCTCTCGAGCAGCATGGTCACGGGTTTTACTCAATACTATTTCTGGTTCCCTAAGCATCAGGAGGACACAGAAGCAGTGTTAGACCTCAAAGCAGGTTAATCGCTACTTAAAAATCTGGCATTAAAAGATGGAATTCTTGAAGGCGGTTATGGCAGCGGTCCAGCAAGGTTATTACTTGGCATGCAATCGACCCAATTGCGTATTTACATACACAAATTTGCCACGCTCATTGAAAATGTCTTTGTTTTTACATACGAGACAAGCACTTCCAGTTCAAAGCCTTGCCATTTGGCTTGGCAACAGCACCGTGAATATTTACCAAGTTAATGATAATAATCACCGCAAAGCTTCGCCAAACCTGAATATTCGTCAAGCTTTATCTAAACTATTGGATGACCAAAGCTCGTTCGGAATGGAGTGGTGTCGAACAATGTCACCGCAGTGGCTTATCTCAACCGACAACGAGGCACACAAAGTGTACAAGCCCTCACAGAGGTCTCAAAGATCCTGAGATGGACAGTACAGGCAGTTCCCCATTTTAAAGCAACTTACATTTCAGGAGACCAAAATATAAAGGCAGATTTTTTTGAGCAGACAAATTGTCCTAGCAGGAGAATGAGAGTTGTCTCCACAAATATTCGTGGACATAGTACAATGATGGGTCCACCCATCAATAGACTTGATGGCTTCCAGAACAAACAAAAAGATGGCTCACTTCGGCTCCATATGGCAGAATCCCGAAGCCACTGATTGGGTGGTCATGTCAATTTATATGGACATTTCTCTCATATACGTGTTCCCTCCCACTCTGTTACTCCCGATGGTGATATCCAAAATCAGGAGACACAAAGTAAAAGCTATACTGATTGTACCTAACGAGGCCCAGATGGGCATGGTTCACAGACCCAGTGAGCCTTTCCATACACACCATGGAGGCTCCCTCTACTTCTGGAGTTACTAACGCAAGGGTCGATACTCTATCCCAAACCTGGATTCC